>NC_077235.1:8799778-8813382 GCF_027887165.1 Monodelphis domestica
TGATGGCATCCTAGCTTGCTATTCCCTCAGTGCCTAGGCCCAGAATCTTGGGCAACCCTTCTACACCTTCGCTCACCATCAAGCTAACTCAGATATCTCCTGAGATACAAAACTTTGACTTGTATTAATCGTGTTGTTGTTAATGTTCTACCCCACCCCCCAAAGTCCCGCCAAACAGGGTGCATTTACTAGCTGTATACTCCTATCTCCACCACATTCCCCCCAGAACATAAGTGCCTGGAGAGAAGGAGCCCCATTCCCTTCTGTCTTTAAATCCTGGGGGCCTTGGGAGGCTCTCACAATTATCTTCTCAACAGACCAAGGTAAGCTCCTCTCTCTGCAACCTTATCATCAAGTGCTCAGAATGTGCCAGGCCCTGGACCAAGTGTTGGGAATAAAGGAGCCCCAGCCCTCCAGACCTCTAGCCTGGCAGAAGATGCTACTAGAGAGAATCTTGAACTCCAAGGCCACCACTCCACCCACTACCCGAAGTGCCCTCCAAAAATACCCTGGATGGCCAGAGAAGTCTCTTTTTCCCCAAGAGGCAGCTTCAGGCCCTTAAGAGAAGCAGAAGAACCCTCAACAGTTGGGCACGGGCTCCTGAAACCCCTCCATTCACTCAAACATGAATGGACAAGTTTTTGCCCCTTTGTGAAACAGTGTCAGGTTTCCCTAAATGTCAAAAGCTTGAGCCAAAAGAGCCCCATAATCTGAAGGGGATGTGAAGAAAAGTTGAATCCAAAAATAAACTCTAACCTTTAGTAACTCTGGCCCAGATGCAGTCCTAATCATTTGACAAACAAGAATAAGGACACCGCAGCTTTGGACAGTGAAAGGGAATCTCAGGTAACTCATCCTAAAATGAAACAGGGTGGCACAGCGCCAAAGCAGCTGATCTTGATATCAAGACAAACTGGATTCAAATTCTGCCTCTGCTACACCAGGGCCAGGGAAACTCTCTGAGAACAAAGGTTCTTTGGAGAATTTTATTAGGAAAAGAAGTTTCCACAATGGGAGTTTCTACATTGATTCTCCCACCAATAAAATCAAAGTACCAACACTCTCCCTCCCCCAAATAATGGAAATTTCTCTTAAAAACAATAATGACCTTACTTTTCATTTTAGAACCAATACTGCATGGTGCTTTCAGGGATTAAGTAAATGGGATTAAGTGATTTATTTGCCTAGGATCCTAGGGCTCCCCACAGAAATTTCTAAAGTCCAAGTCATACCTTCACTGGTGAGGAAAAACACTCCGCAATCTGCAATAATGCAAATATTGCTCTGGAAAATAAAAGTTATGATAACCTGCAAAGTTTCAAGCTAATAAACATTTTGAAAATACAGATAATATCCCATATTATAATAAATCTAAATGTTCCAATGAGCAGCTGTGATAAAAAAAAATGCAATTCATTTTATTAAATTCGTTGAGTGCTGAGAACTTCATTAACCTGGAAAATTTCTTTTCTCTGACAAGGCAAATTCTCCCCAATTTTTAAATCTTCTTTAGCGTCTGTACAGACCTCAGATCAAGAAGTCCGAGTGTCCCGGTACAAGTATCCCATGAGCTCAAGGGGTTAAGAAAATTTTGGTTTGGCCCAAAAGATTTAAGAAAACAAATGGGGGGAGCATTTATTTCCTGGCGATCTCAGAAAGTGAAAGGCAGCCCAAATGGGCGAGGTTACAAGAACTAGGACTCCTGAGTCAGAACCAGAGCCCTAAGTGAGGAAGGATCTACCAGCGTGAGCTCGGGCAAGCAAGCCTCTCATCCCAGGAGGCCCTCCCAGGCTCAATCGAATGCCCAAAGAGGAAGTTCAGTTCCACCACCGATAGGCTGAGTTGAGACCTTTCTCCGGAGAGGGAGCTCTTCTCAGAATCAGGTTTTTAAATGCATGCAATAAAGTGCAAAGAATAATAGGGGAAACTGATTCCAGTGAAAAACAAGTGCCCTAAGAGCAGATAAACGAACCCCAAACCCAAGGTCCCCTTCCCCAGGCTAAGCACTACAGGTTTTTCCAGCCCAGATTTCTGGGGATTTCTATGACATTCTGAACAAAAATCAAACAACTTTATCACAATCTCAAATCGTGGCTTCAGATCAAACTATAAGTTTGCATTTTTAATTCCAGGAAAATGAGATCATAATTAAAATGCTTCCAGCTTACATAAAATTCACAAGACAAAATGGAGATGCTTCCTAACAGAGGAGGAGCAGGAAAACTCCATTTGTTTTAGGTGGCATCAGCCCCATCAAGTTCGGGGGTCTCTGGCAAAGACAAACTCTGACCCCGTCTCTTTCCTAATATTCGATCCTGAAGAGCTAAGCTACTGCTAAAGCCCCGCAGGATGCTGTTTGTGCATCTGGGCACCCTTGGGTGGAAGGTTTAAGCTCTGTCCTTATCAAGGTAAGCGGTGGAGGAAATCTGAGCCAATCATGCCAAGTCTGGTAGATCTCGGGACAATCCCTTTTCAGAATACAGCTCCTAGTCCTTGCTAGTTTGTCTGGGGAGAAAGGCTGGCCAGGGAAAGTAGAGCGGGGAGAGGGGGGCCTATTTCTGAGGCCGGCCCCCTCATTGTCTGCGGCTCGCGGCCTTTCTACCACAATAAGATCATTAGTTTCCCAGAGGGAATGAATAGAAACTGCAAGTGATTTGCAAGTCTGGGCAATTAAAGTCCTTTGGTAATCGATGGCCTCCGCTGATCTCCTAGAAGGGGGCCTTTTTGCACAGCACAGTTTGCAAAGTGTGTCCCTAAAAATGGCAGATGAACAACCTCGGGAAACTGAGGCTCGTGGGCTTCTCCGGGGAAAGTGCCCCCATTGTTCCCCGGCCCAAGAAAGGGCTGCTCCCTGGACGGGACCTTCGGCTACTGTGATGGTTGGTTACTCTTTGAGATCAGCGGAGATGCCAATTAGCGTAAACTGGCCGTGGCGGTGCCCGGACATGACAAACTGGTTGGTTAAACCGCGCTTAAGAGTCAGGGGGAGGGCAGGGAGCGGCGCAGCACGCTGCTGCCGGGCTGCTCGGTGTAACAACTGCTCACGAAAAGTTGTCCATTTTTTTCTAAGCGAAAAACGTGATCACTAGCTAGACGAAGTTTCTGGTTTGGCTTTAAACCGCAACCCCACACGGGGCTGCTAGACGCCCCCGTTCTCCTCCGCGTTCCATCTCCAGCACAGCTGCAAGCGGTTCAGAGAAAGGGGAGGGGAGGGGTGGGGTGGGGGTGGGGACGGGGCGAGAAATGGATCGCTGGGAAGTCCGTTGGTCGGATCGAACCTGAGCCCGAGGGCTCCGAGAACCAGAAGCCTACCGACGGTTTAAACGAACCCTGGGGGGTACCGGTCCAAGAAGCGCCGGAGAGGGGTGGATAGAACTCTGAAGAGGTCATGGGGTCAGAAAGGGAGAGGGAGACGCAGCTCTGGAGCTACAGAGAAGGCTAAGGAGAGGCGCTCCAACGAGGGCATCGAACCTCGAGCCCACGGAATCCGGGAAGGTGCAGCTAAACCCCCGGCCTGGGCGTGGGGGAGGGCCGGGGGCGGGGCGCTGGCCACGAGAGGCTCGGAGTCGCCACAGTTAAGGAGCCCCCAAGTAAAATACACCCGTAGGAACTAAGTGCCCGGGCAAAGGCTTAAGCGACGAAAGACTCCACAAACTACCGAAACGAGCCACCGCCACGGAGCCCGACACTCGGCGGAGTCTGGGGCCCGCGAGATCCCGGCTAAGACCACTAGCCCCAGACAGGTGCCTGGCCGCGGAGAAAAGCCTTTAGCCTCCCCGAATCGGACGTTTGCAACCTGCACGCCTGGCTCACGGCCCCCGCCACCCGAGCGCCTTTTTATCCCGAACGGCTCAAAGTGCTTCGGGGCCGCGAAACCGCCGCCTCCAATCTCCAGAGAAAGAGAACGGCCATTCCCCTGTCGCCGCGCCCCATGCCGCAGCCAGCACTGTGCATTAGGGGAAGCGGGCAGCACGGGAAGGGGTGACTTCGAAGGAAGTGCCCTTCCTGCCCCCAAAGGGAAACTTTGCGTCCGTACCTTATGTGATACCGATTAAAGAACCACTCCATCGTCCGCTCGAGATGTCCGGAGCCCCAGGTCAGGGGAGTCGGACCCGAAGCCAGAAGCGTTGCAGCAAAGGGAGGGGGGAAGCGGAAGGAGATGCAGGCTCCCAAGTTGGAAGAGGGCGAACCCCAGTGAACGCCGCGGCCGGGGGTCTGAAGCGCACTTGAAAGGAAAGGAGGAGGGGGAAGAGAAGAACGAGGCTGGGGGAGGAGACCTCCAGGCACCTCAAACAAGCGCAGAGCCGTCAGCCCCGGGGGCCGGGGCGGGGGTAGGGGGCGGGAAACGGCGCGCTCTGAGATTGGGAGCGCCAGAGAGAGGCTGAGGGGGGAGGGGAGCTTGAGAAGGGGGGAGAGGGGGAGGAGAGAGTGCCCGGAGACATGCAGCTGCCGGAGGGGGGGGGGGGCTACCCGATCTGATCGTCGGATCCCGAGCGCACCTCCCCATTCAAACTGTCAGATCTCGGGCTTCCAGTCAGAGGTCCCGCGCCCCCCCCCTCCGCTGCGGATCACTCACCACGCTCAAGGAGTACGGCCGGCAGCCAGCCTGGCTCGCGTCTGGGGGCTCGGCTACGGCTACGGGAGTGTCAGGACTAGAGAGCCTGCACTCGCAGGTCAGGGGGCCGGCAGCCTCGAGCCCTACTTCCTGCTACCTCCCCTGCTCCTCTGCCCTCGGGCTGGCAGCTCTGATCTCTTCCCCGGGCTTTGGGGTTCGCGTGTACCCCACCAGCCGAGCAGCGCCCGCTCGGCTCGCCCGTGCCGGTGCCTTGCCCTGCCCTGCCCAGTCCCCAGAGCCCGAGCCCGAGCCCGAGCGGCAGGCGCGCCGGTCTGCGGCCAAGTCTCTGGCCCCGGCCCCCGCTGCCGCGCCTCTGCCTGACCTCCCAGGGAGGGGAGGAAGAGGGGGCCGGCGGGGGGGGGGGTGCAGGGAGGAGCGGGGAAACATGGCGGCGGGGGTGGCCCCGGTGGCGCTTGCGCGGGAGGGCGGGGGCTGGGAGGGGCAGGGTGCTGTCCCGCGGCGGGACCGGCCCTGGGGCCGACAGGCTTAGGGTCCCGGAACTCCTGAGCCTGCACTTACTTGGTTTGTAAGGGCCGGCCACCCCCGGCTGGCAGCGGGAGAAAGTAAGGGTTGCCACTCAGGGCAACAGGCGGCGGCGGCAGTACGGAGCTCACTCCTCCAAGTTCAGGCTCTGCCAGAGTCAAAGCCACAACCACCAGCAGCAGCAGCAGCAGCACACTGTGGGGAGAGGGGGTGCCGGGACCCTGGAGCTCCAATCCCCTGCCTAGGCTGTCCCCTACCGAGGGCAGTTTCGAGGATGCCCTTTGTCTCTCACTGCCTGGGGAGGGGGGAGGTGTTTAAGTGCAGGTGAAAACTGTCCCCTGCGTCCCCTTCAAGCCCCCCAGCCACCCCCAACATCTCTCCAGATGCCAGACCTTCGGTAATTTTACCAGGGCTGCCAAGTCTCCTTTCCTCCCTCTGGTCTTTGCCCACTTGCCTCAGGGAAGACCTGAGGCAGCCCGCCCAACTGCAGGTCCGTCTGTCCAACCGCCGGTCAGCCTGTAGGTCTGTCTGTCCACCCGCCCGCCTGCCCGCCCACCCGCCTTCTCCCTAGCTGGCTCCTCCTTTTACTACCTCTTTCTTTGTCCTCCGCGGCTCGGAGCCTACAGGCTCCCTTTCTCTGCCTTTGTGGCCGTCTCTTAGGCCCCCTTCCTATAACTCTGCTTTCATCATTTTATTGCTCCTTCCAAGTTCCTCCTTGAAAAACCCTGTGAGCCCGCCTTCAGCTGCGCTGGGTTTGCCTCTTTTTTCTCTTTTAGGAAGTCTGTTTGCGGGGTGGGGGCAGTGTCGGTCCAGACACCGGATCCGTCCCTGCTATTTCTTCCTCTGCGTCCCCGCCACGGGCAGGTTTCCCGGCATTGTTTCGTTGCCCGCCAGTAAAAGGGTTCTGGTTCGGAGGTCCCTCTTTTCCTAACAGGGTGGGCGGCGGGGCGGGGGGGGGGGGATCTTTTCTTCCCCGGCTTCCCACCTTGACCTTTGGAAGGCTTTCTTTGGTAACCCAGATCCAATGGGGAAGCCCTTATTGCCTGCCAGCCATACAACGTTAGATTTTAGCAGAGTGGTAGAAGTGTGTGTGTGGTTCTAACCATTGCACCCCCCGGCTACAGGAAATGTGCCGCAGTTAAAGCTAGAACATGGAGCTCCAACTTCTCATTCAATCTCTCCTCCAGGAGAGCAGAGGGGCTGCTTGATGCCATTCCCCAGCTTGCCCATCTCCTTCATGAGGCCTAGTCTGCCTCTCCCTGCCCTTCACTCTCGCTCTGTCCCTCTCACACGCACAGCCCCCCCCCCTTGCTAGTGCCCTCCTCTTCTGCACAGAGCTCTTCTTAGTGTACATCCTGCCATCCCTCAGCCCTCCAGACAACAAGCTCCTGGAGGGCAGGCAGGGGCTTTTCCCTCTTGCCCTTGTACCTAGAGTCCAGAGGGCAGCTAGTCCCTGCATGATGGCCCAATGAATGTTATGGCCCAATGAATGTCCTTGGAGGGCACGTTCCCTCCCTCTTTATCCCCCATGAGCTGAATGGCCCTCACCAAACATTCCAAACTCCCAGAACAGCCCCTTACTGCCCACTACAAGGTGGCCAAAACCATTTGGCTGCCCCATGACACAAAAGCTCACCTGGCGGCCTTTGCATACAAAGCTAACTAACTGTATTTCCCTCTGCTGGGTGAAAGCCTGGTTGTAGACAGTGCTGTGCTCAGTTAGAAAGGCTGAATTCAATTCCTACCACAGATATTAGCTGGGTAACCACTGGCAAGTCACTCAACCTCTTGGGGGTCTTGTTTCCCCAGCAGAAGAGAACAGGCAGGAAGGCTCAAGTGAAATGTCTCTGAAGGGCTCAATAAACAGCATCCTAATCAGATGGCAAAAGCATCCAAAGGTCACCACATCTGGCACGCAGAGTGAGCTACTCTTTGAGTCGACCCTTCCCACCAAGGGTGCTGACAAGGATGCTTGCGATGGCTCTGGCCAGGGAGAGAGGGGGCTGTGTTTGAGGACCCTGAATTTAGCCCAAACCAGCCAGTGAGAGGATGCCAGTGTGCGCAGCGCATGCACTGCTGGCTTCACCCTGACCTTGTGGAGTCACAGGCTGGAGCTAGTAAAGTGTTTTAGCTTTGGTGTTTTAAGTGGAATGGCCCAGAAAGTTTGGGGTTTGGGTCGGGATCAGTCAGCTCAGTCGTGTAAGTACGGAGTTCCCAGGGTGAGACGTGACCTCCATCTGCTACTTGGTGTTCACATTTGGGAGAATTCGCATATGTGGAGGAGTCATGTGAGTGGCCCAAGCTCCCTTAGCTACTCAGTGTCAGATGCAAGACTTGAGCAGGATCTCCTTGATTCCTCAGTCCCCTGGCTCCTGCACCAGGCTGTGTGCCTCCTGAAAGCTGGGGAGATCATGTCCTGGGTTCAGACAGATTTCCACCTGGAGCCCCAAATCACAAGCACAAGGAAAACAGGAGAATTCTGCAGCATAAAGGTGGGTGGTGGGGAATATTGTTTTAAAACCCAACTCATGGCATGATGCTAAGCTACAGGCCTGCCTGAACAGCACGACCCCCAGAACAAGAGTGCAAGCACACATTTCAGATGGCAGGAGGCCCCCAAAGAGGCTGAGGAGTTTCAGTACTCTGTCTCCCTGGACAGACTGTCTATGCCAGAGAGTAAACACCTGCAGGTTTGGGGGGGCAGAAGCGGCACCAACAATGGCATCAGTGCTGCTGTGTGTCTGTCAGTAGCTGTGAAAGCAAAAGATGGCAACAACATTGGAAAGAGGGGCGGCACCTTCTCCTGGCCTTCTGGCCAGTAGCATTAACTGGGTGCAGTCATCTGGGCCATTCTGGAACTGAAGGAACATTTACGGAAGCTGGAGCACCACTTATAGGAGGGCAGAGAATCTAGAGAAAGGAGATAGCCGTCTTCCTGAGGAGCACAAACTAGTCTAGACAAGCCAGGCAGGTGGCCAGAATGGATAATATATACATGGTTAATGTCGGAAAGAAATATGCCATGTTGAGTGAGGGGAAAGCCAACACTTCCCTGGCCAAGTTAGGAAGACTTCCTGGGGGCCTGGCTTAGGGGAGGCAGAAGGGTTGGGAGCTGAACTGACCAAAACTGACCCATTGCTGTTCATCCAGACTATGTGACCTCAAAAGAGAAAACCCCAGGAAGCTGGTTTCCCCAAAGCCCGAGGGCCCTGCCAGTACAGTGGGGTGGACATCTTCATCTCCACTCTCTCCACAAGAACCTCCCAGACCCACTGGAGCTCCCATTCTTACATGAGGAATGCTTGTAAAACACCTTGTAAATCTCAGACTCATCTGCAGGAGTATCTGTAGCCCCCATGTGCCAGCTAGACAACTTGGAAGCCTCTGCTGAGGGAATGGCCATCCAATCCCTCAGACCAATCCCAGGACTCTGAGGCTTTGTCATGAGCCGCCAACACCTCTGGAGTGTGTAAAGCCTCCTGTAGGCCAACTGGGGCCTGGAGTAACCCTGAAGCTGATGTAATTGTGGCAGACTCCCTTTTCCTTTCTAATAAAGCTCATTGAATTCAGCATCTGGGGATACTTTGTGTGTTCATGATCCCTTCCTGCATCTCTACAGGAGATACCTGCCTGTAACCTGGCCAACTGTCACAGGAGACTTGAAGAGCCATAGTCAGACACCCCAATTACTCTGGAAGAATTGGTCAGGAACAACCAGAGCTTGGGGATCATGCCCCTAGTGTCCTCCCGAGCCTGTTAGCTGCACCAGACATGAGCTGATCCATTGTACTCTATCCCAAGTGAAAAGATTTCTGGATGTTAAATCAAAGGACCTGGGTTCAAATCTTTCCCCTAATTTACTCCGCCACCCTTGAACAAATCACTTAAATCTCCCTTAACCTCTGCTTCCTTATCTGGGAAATGAGGGAGAGGAACTATATGTTCCTCAAGTTTATGTCTACTTCTAAATCTGTGATCTGAGGCTCCCATCCCTGCCTCCCTCCTTAATATCCCACAAGTTGGCTTCTGCTCTCACATCCTTATGGAAAGTGCCTTTTTGGAAGTCACCATTGATTTCCTAAGGAGCAAATCTAATGGGCTTTCCTCAGTCTTCATTCTTGTAGTACAAGTATCAACTCACTTTTCTGCTTAAAATCCTGGAAATGATTTTTCTTTATAGCCTCTCCCCTTGAAATGCTTCTTTCTCTTGTCTGTGGCACTGTAATTTATTGGATCCCCTTCAGAAAGAACTCTAGATTAGTCTTCCATCTCCTCTACTAGGTCTTTTTCCTCTCTCTCCCCCCTCTATCTCACCCTCTCTCTCTGTCTCTCTCTCTCTCTCTCTCTCTCTCTCTCTCTCTCTCTCTCACTCTCTCTCACTCTCTCTCTCTCTCTATCTATCCCTCCCTCCCTCCATCTCTCTCTCCCCTCTATCTATCCCTCCATCTCTCCCTCTCTCTCCCTCTCTCTCCCTCCCTCCCTCCCTCTCTCTCTCTCTCTCTCTCTCTCTCTCTCTCTCTCTCTCTCTCTCTCTCTCTCTCTCTCTCTCTCTCTCTCTCTCCTCTCTCTCTCTCTCTCTCTCTCTCTCTCTCTCATATCTCATGTGATCTCATGGTTTCAGTGATCACTACACTGTACATGGCTTTATCAACTCTAGCCTCTTTATCTCCTGTTTCTGTAGCCCATAGTGGTAGAGGAGTTCTTTGTTTCCAGTATCTTGACTCATGAGTCAAACTAAAGACCAATTGAAATGGCCTAAAAGCCCTAGAGAACTGGGGAGTCCTCTGGAAAGAATGTCTTATGTCTTACCTTCCCAGAAGAATTGGATGGATCACACTAAATATGAAATCATAAACTATGCTAAATACATCCTACTCAATGGAAAGTTTTCCCAACTTAAGTGATAAAAGCCACTGGTGCTCCTTGCTACTCCGTACCCTTTTACCTTAGCCAGAAACAGAGGATGGAGCTTCCCTTGGGGCAGCCCCATCTTGGAGAAGTTAGGGTACCTCACCTGGGGCTAAGATACTCCTACCAAGAGTCCCTCTCTTTAGGGCCCTCCCTTCATCACTCTCTAGAAAACTCTCCCCCTTCTCCTTTCTCTGGCTACCTACTGCCTCAACCAACCAGACCACAGGCAACATATAATGCACCCCCTCAACTCCTGCCCCAACCAACAAAATAAGTAACAAAGCAAAAAAACCCATGCAAATCCGTTTTTATAAATATTCTGCAAGGCAGATGACCTCAGGGATAAGATTCCTCCACAAACCCATGTTAAAGCATCAGTGAACAGGATGGGAAAAGGTGCCCATGGGAAATTTTAATTGGCTTAGGAACATGTTAAAGGGATTCAAGGAAGATACTAAAGCTGCCTTTTACAGAGACACAAGAAGAACTGAAGCAAAAACTAAGATGACAAATGATACCCAAGGTCTAAAACATCTACAGAACTGACAAAAACACAATGAAATCTAACAACGATCAATAAATAATAAAAATAAAATTGAGGGACAACCCAGAAAACAGCAAAGACCAGAAATGGCAAATCAGTGGATTTTGGTTTGGGGTTTGTTTTGGAGGGAGATAAAGAGAGAGGAAGTTCAGACCTCTGATTTTGTCCTTGTAGGGAACTCCCAGTGTGGAAAACTCACTGTTCTGATATATATTGGCACCTCTTCTATAACGTAGCAGAGGTCAATTATACCCTTGATCCAAAATCAGTCCACCACCTGTTTTTGTAAGACCTGTGAGCTACGGGGGCAGCTGGGTAGCTCAGTGGATTGAGAGCCAGGCCTAGGGACAGGAGGTCCTAGTTCAAATCTGGCCTCAGACTCTTCCAGTTGTGTGACCCTGGGCAAGTCATTTAACCCCCATTGCCTAGTCCTTACCACTCTTCTGCCTTGGAGCCAATACACAGTATTGACTCCAAGATGGAAGGTAAGGGTTAAAAAAAAAGACTGTGAGCTAACACAAAGCCTTAAACTTGTAATAAGGAAAACAAATTCAAATCCAGCCTGAGCCATTTCTTGGCTATGTGACAAGTCACCTAACTCCCCCCTCCCCCCCCCCCCGCCTCAATTTTCTATAAAATGGGGTAATAATAGTACTTACATCCCAAGATTGTTGTGAGGACCAAATAAGATAATATTGTAAACCACAACATGTTATATAAATGCTATAATTATGATGATACTTAACTCCAAGGTCAGCCCTTATCTTCTACACTTCTGACCTCTACTTCTCAACTAAAGGATAGGTAGGATGAAATATCTAATTTGTAAAACAAAGCAGAAAATGCAAACATTAGGTTAATTGGGATCCTAGAAAATACAAAAAAGGAAAAAAGAAACAAAAAATTCAGTTAATGTATTTGAATAACTAATCAGAAAAAGAAATTCTATCATGGATGAAACAACTTTACAGTGTAGGGACAATGGAAAAATGACTGGATTTGGAATCAGAGGACCTGGGTTTGACTTTGAGATCTACCACTTACTCTCTATGTTGTCCTTGAGAAAGTCATCTTGCTTCTCTGTGCCATAAATCTCATTACCTGTAAAATGAGGTGATTGGACTAGCCTACCTCTATAGTTAAGTGGCTCAGTGGATAGAGCATTTGGTTTGAAGTCAGGAAAAACCTGAATTCACTGACTAGCTAGCTGTCTGATCCTGGTCAAGTCACTTAATCCTGTTGCCTAAATCCACTGGAGAAGGAAATGGTAACCCACTCTAGTATCTTTGCTAAGAAAAGCCCTTAAGGAGTCATGAAGAGTGGGACTGAACAATTGAACAACAACACCTCTGAGGGCCATTGTACATCTAAGTATATGATCTGATGAGCCTAAGTAGAAACATATGCCACAAGCAAGGAAAAATACCAGCTTTGATTCACCAGAATACATAATCACAAAACTACAGAATTACAAAGATTCTCCAGACCTCAAAAAAGAAGAAAGGAATCACTTAAAAGAAATGACAATGAGTGTAACAGTGGACCTTCAAAAACAACAAAGGAAAGGCTACAACACTGACTACAAATACTTCTCACAACTAGGATTAGACCTCCGGAATTATCTATTCAACTAAAATGACTATACTATTTGAAAATCAGATTCATTTCAAAGAAAAGCAAGAATTTATCACCAAAAATCTACCAATGAAGAGATCTCTACAAACAATAGAAGAGGAATTAGTCAACTGAATAATAAATAACTTACAAATACAATAACCTGCTTTAAAACTGATATTGCCTTTAGTTTAGATTTAATATGATACTGTTATAAGAATTAGGTATAAGGTATTTTCTATATGTAAATAAAATTAGATATGAGGGTAAAAATGTGTGTGTATGTATGTATATGATCATGGGCAGAACAGAAGTGCAAAGAACACATAGAAATCCATATCTGCTATCAACAAGGCTTTTACTGTTGATAAGAAACCTTGCTAGCAAAAAAGAATGAGTAAAGAGCACTTAAACAAAGAGGAGCATAGAACTGTAATAAGAACTCCAGATATGAAAACAGATGACTTGAATTCAAAGGGTGGCTCTGTTGTGAATTATTATATATATGGGCTCTGCCTTTACAATGTATGTAAACTCTTCTACTTTCTAGCTGTGTGACCCTGGACAAGTCACTTGTGCTTGCTGAGCTTTGAGTTCCTTTTCTGTAAAATGAGGGTGTAGGATTGGATGCCTCTAAGGTCCCATGACACTAGCACAAGGAATAGAAGGAATCAGGGCAGAGGTAATAGGAAGGAGTTGACATTGACCAATACCTAGCATGGTAAACACTTAGTAAATGGTAATTTGACTAGGATGTTGCCCAGTATTTCACTAATAACATCAATTCTGCCAGGCCCATATTTATAATAATAATGGCCAAAAGCCATGTGCATTGTGGTGCCATGGAAAGAACATGCGACTGGAGTTAGGAGAGATGGCAGTTTGAATCCCAGCTCCAAAGTCAACCGAAGCAAGTTTTCGTTCCCTGCTCAATATACCATGCTTGATCCCCACCTCCCCAGAGTCCAATACAAAGTCCTTTTTTGGTGGGAGGAGGTATGGAAAGCTCTCCACAACCTGTCTCTCTGCCCTTTCTAATCTTTATGCTTCCCTCCAAGCATTCTAATAGCCTTCCATCCTGGCTCACTTGCTGTTTCTTGAACATAACTTTCTCGTCTCCACACCTTTGCACCCAATGGTTCCCATGCCTGAAATGCTTTCCCTTCCCTTCCTTTAAGCCTAAGCTTTGGTGCCGCCTGCTCTAGGAGGTCTTTCTGGTCCCCCTGGCTACTACTAAAGGCAGGCCCTTCAGACTCTATTCATATTGCATGTAGTCTCCCCCCTTCGAATAGAAGCTCTTTGAGAAGAACTGGTAAGGCAGAGCAAGGTGCCCAGCACATTGTAAGAACTTACTGACCGATGAGCAGGGACAAGGCACAAGCTTCCGGAGCCTCTTATTTGTTCCCATCTAAAATGGTGCAGCCTAGAGTCTCTGGG